>NC_068278.1:17732702-17743653 GCF_025860055.1 Xyrauchen texanus | reverse complement strand
CAATACCACAGACCCAAACACTAAGCTGCATTTGGCTGCACCCATCTGCCTCCTGTACAAGAACACACAGGATCAAATTGTGCCGATTGCCATTCAGGTATCTGTAATATATAGAACCAGTAGCTAGTTGACCGGATAAAATGAAAATAAAAAATAAATAAAAATGCTTGTACAATTACTTTGTACAAATGATCCTATTTGTGTTTACTATGTTATCTGAAACAGCTCTGTCAAAAACCAGGAGAGGGAAACCCAATTTTTCTCCCGAGTGATAATAAATTCGATTGGATGCTTGCCAAGATTTGGGTCAGATCCTGCAACTTTAATGTTCATCAGGGGCTCACACACTTTTTCAAGACACATCTGATTGCTGAGGTTTTTACCATAGCCATGTACAGACACCTCCCTGCAGTCCATCCTGTATACAAGGTAGGACTAATTTCACAAATCTTTCACATTTTGCAAACAAACATTTTAATTCTGTCAAATTAAAAATAATTTACTCACCCTCATGTCATTCCAAACTTGTATGACTTTCTCTCTTCCGGCAAACCCAAAAGTGATGTTTGGCAGAATGTTATAGGGACTAACAGCCTCAAATTTTACAAAATACCTATTTATTTGGCATTGTGTAACCTAGAACCCACATTTCCTGTTTTAGGATAAATGCTTTGTCATATTGTCATGTCAATGTCATATTTTTAATTGCATCATTCACTCCTCACAGTTACTGATCCCACATATTCGATACACCATTGCCATCAACACAGAAGCCCGTGAAAATCTCATCTCTGAAGGAGGGGTCTTCGACAAGGTAGTTTTACCCCAGTTTAATCTGGCCACACATAAAACAGCATTTAATCAGGAGCAAGTGTAGTCATATTTAGTTTTACTAGGTGTAAATAGCTCCTGCCACACAGTGCTTTTTGCTCTCCAGTAGTCTGGTGGACCGACAGAAATGAAAGGCAAACTGCACCCTCAAGTGTCGCTCTATGGTGTAGTGCAGGGCTCTTCAACTACTTTTCTTGCTGGGGCCAGATTATCCAGAAGAAAACTTGGCGAGGGCCAAGAAATATTCTTTATTTACTTTATTTACAAGTAAAATGTTAAAATAAAAATGACTGTGCATTTATTTATATAAAAATATTTTTTTAAAGTTTGGCCATATAATTCCTTCGTAAGATCTGACTGAAGAACAAACACGACTTGCTATCGTAACTAACACATTCGTTTTGAACAACTTTACCTTGAAATACAAAAAACAATGATCATTTTAAAAATTAAGAATTATGAAAACTGATGAGGAACATTTAGACCTGCTAAAGACTTCTCACAATATCAACCCACATATAAAATCAATTTTTCAGACACTTAAAGGTGCATTCAGTATCTTTTGTCTTTGTGTCATCTTGGACTTGCACTGACACTGAGCGGCTTGGATGCAGCATCATTTAAAATCAATAGTTTTCAGTTTCAGATGCCACTGAAGACATTATTCACATTCAGACATGATTAATTTGATCAATGAGTGAAAGAGTCAAATAACAGGATATTTACTGAGATTAAGTGAGTAATATTCGGCTAATCATGTGATTCTAACATGGCGGCCCTCATGTGTGGACCCTCTCCATGTAGAATAAAACAGCTTTAATAAGGTTACTGATATGACTGGAGTCTTCATTATAATGCGAGTGGTCGTGATTTTATACATGTATTGCAAAATTACAATTCATGTCTTTAGAAGTTCAACTTTTTTTAATTAAGAAAAAAAAAATACTGAGTGCACCTGTAATCTTCTTTTTGGAAAAAAGAGAAAATGTCTCTTCCTCCCTTTTATCTATTATACAGTATCAACCCATTCATTCATTCAGGGAACATTTTGTCCTGCAAATATTGTGAGTTTGCCCACAATAGCCAGTGCAGGAGCCAGATATGTGTGCAGATAATCACTGGAAAGAGCTAATTGAGATGAAGCGGTTTGTGATTAAGAGGGCTGAAGAGGGCAAAGAAGATGCTTTTTGTTGCTATTTACACTTATAGCCTCTGCCTTAGTTGTATTCTTCTGTCCTTGTTATCTCTAGTAATGCCACATTACCTTGAGGTTTGAGGATGTAGTTTTTACAATCTTCATTAATTACAGACTTTTGTCATTTACAGTAACACAATGCTCTAGATTCTGTTTTATAGATCTAGTTTTATTGGTATTTGCATTATGGATGGGTAAAAATATAGATTTTTCTGTGCATCGTGATCTTCATTTGAACAATCTTGATATCGATTCTTAAATCCCAAGATCAATCTTTTACTCTATTCGCAACCGTCCACTTCAATGAGAGCAAATCACTCGCATTTGCAACCAAATTTCATGCTATGCTACTAAAATGTATATATTTGGCAACTGGCTGGAAAATGTTTACATTTCACTCACCAGTAATTGTTTAGTATAATGGTGGAGTATTCAGCTGCGAGATCCTTTCACTGCGTGTTGAGAGTAAAAGTTGTTCCTTGTGTGTCCAAAGACAAGATCCATGCCACGTGACCCGTTAGTAAATTTAAAAAGTCTCTTTTAATACCCTTTTTACAGTCAGTTGTTAATTGAAACAACAAAAAAACATTTTTTTTTATTCTAATCAGGCATAGCACAGATGAGATAAAACCATTTGAGTCATCTCTCATTGACGTGTGCTAATTTAAATAACTGTTTACAGAAATGTCTGGTAAGGTTTCCTTAAAGAGAGGTAAAAGTACTGTTTTTTTTTTTTTGTTTTTTTTTTTAGTGTTTAACAAATCAATGTAAATACCTGTAAATAGTACAACTTATGCAATTAAACCTGTAATAAAATCTAATGTATGCTGTATAAAATCATATTTATTGATTAAATACATTGATGTGTTAATTTTTAAAAAGCTAAAATGTGACTTAAATGATGAAAAACCAATAAAATATAATTAGTAAAATTATATTTTCGTAATGTACCTAGTTAGAAGGTTCCCTGTATAATTAACAGCATTAGCTGGGAGAGAATGTCTTTCATATGTAAGCAAAAGGAGCATTATAACTAAAATATACCCATATAAATCAAAATCTAATGTCAATAACGTGCTATAATTAAAATAATGAACAGCATCTAAAATTGTTTTAAATAGCACTTTTTAAAGAACACCTTCAATAATGTACTTTTCAAGTTATAAAGATGAATTAGTACATGGAGAGGAGAACTTCAGGAAACAGTCAGAAACTAATGTTTCCATTGCACAGATTCAAGATCTCTTTTATTGTCTGATTAATTCATTGATTCATGATCATACTCAATTGTGGGTTTCCCACATGTAAATATGAATTCAGTTGGTCGTTCATTTGCACGTAACTCAAATTTGTGATATTTCCGACTGCAAGGCTGCAGATGATTCACTAAAGTTCTTCTATTCCAAAGTGTAATAGCATAAGTGGGTTTACACTTGGGCACGTGGTCAAAAAGGTCATGGAGACTTTCACCTATAAGTTCCTGCATTTTCCTGAGGCCATAAAAGATCGAGGAATGGATAGCAAGACAGATGTGCCCAACTACTACTATAGGGATGATGGCATGATGGTCTGGGAAGCAGTGAAAAGGTTGGTGATAATATAAAGAACGTTTTACAACAGTTCAAATGTTAATGAGGGAATGATTAACAGATTAAAAATTCAGCCAGATTTGTAACAATGTAGAAATATTGCACCTTGGAATTTGGTGATTTGTCATTTGATTTGCTCTTTCTGTAGTTTTGTTTCTGATGTGGTGAACATCTACTACAAGTGTGATGAGACAGTTCAGAGTGATGAGGAGATTCAGAATTTTGTTAAGGAAGTTTGCTTTGGCATGGATGATCGCTGTGGTGAGTACAAAATCGTACAAAAATGTAGTTAATGCATAACGTGTGAATGGTCGTTTTTTTTTAAAGATTGTGGGATGAAATGTATACGAATGTTTAAACAGAAAGTGAATATCTTCGGTTCTGTAACTGATCACCATTTCGTTTCTTTTCTGTTTTTTTTTTTTATCAAATTTTTTGATATCCTTACCTACATTAGATCATTTTAAATTGCCCTGTGGTGTTACAAATAATGTTAAAAGTACAAATATTATATGAATCTATCATCAATATGATGTCATAAGCAGCATGCTTAATAATTCATAAAAGAAAGATCGTGCTGTTTAAAAAAGTTTTAGACAAGGGTGTTTACATGTTTCCATTGATCATGGTATATTAATGGGGGGGGGGGGTTGTTGCATACAAGTGTCAATGGAGTATATTTGCATATTCAAGGTGTCTATGTGTATACTAACATCTGTAAACAAACAAACATTTGATGTCATTGTCCACAGATTTTCCAAAGTCCCTCAAAACCCGAGACGATTTAATTGAGTACCTGACTGTAGTGATCTTTACAGTCTCAGCACAACATGCTGCAGTCAACTTTGGACAGGTAGGATTTCATAAACTTTAAGTGATATTTCATCAATAAATAAATTCTGTCCAAATTTACTCAGCCTAGTGTTATTTCAAACTTGTATGACTTTTTCCTCTTCCCTTAAACACAAAAGGAGATCTTAGGCAGCATGCGAGTCTATCTTTTCAACTATTAAAAAATATCTGAGTTGTGTGTGTGTGTGTGTGTGTGTGTGTGTGTGTGTGTGTGTTCCAGTTTGACTGGTATGGATGGGTCCCCAACGGCCCCTCCACCATGCGGAAACCCCCTCCCACAAAGAAGAACCATGTCGACATGAAGTATATCATGGAAAGTCTGCCTGACCGTAATCGTGTCAGCCAGATTATAGGAACAGTTTGGGCCCTGAGTCAGTTCCAGGAGAATGAGGTTTGTCGACTGATTTGAATATACTGCATATGCACGAGTTTAGATGGTCTACATCCTACTGGTTAGCTAACACACTGAGCTGTATCAGGGAATTTTCTTGGTAAAAGCCGTATACGTGGCTGCTTAGGGACTCTCAGCCATCAGGGACCCCTGACGATGTGTACCCAAGGGGGTGCGTAGAGTCCCGGCCACATTCATTATTTCTCCCGTCATTTACTGACCCCTCTCTACTCTATTTATCAATATAAATGTCAAAAAGCCCAAAAGAAGTCTAACTTCAGCCTGTGACCCAGGGGTCGGCTGCAGGATTTCATCTGAGGGCATACACAGTAATATGACCATGTAAAGATGTGTACCCTTATTGTCTAGAGAGGTCTATTGACTTGTTTTTTAGTCAGAATCTATTCATTTATCTAATTTATTCAAAATGAAAAAAAGATATTTCATACTACATTAAAAATGCAATTCACAAATACAATGACTTGAATCCACCTCTTAAATTATGATATTGTTTGGGGGGCATTAGGTAAACAATGTCAGGGTGATACAACTTTCCTTAGATCATAATGAATAAATAGGTCTAATTGAAAATGAAATTCTTGATAAACAAAAAACACACAAAAAATAACAGTAAAAACGTATTAAGTAGTCTGGCTGTTTAAGCAGATATTTACACTTACATGCATTCAGTGTAAGAAATATTACTTTTTACATGTAAACTGATGTTTTTTCCCTTGGACACTCTTATTTGTCACTGAACCATAATTTTATTTGTTTTTATTTATTTATTTTACTGCTTGCTTGTTGATTTGTTGCAATGCTGACGTACAAGCACTGCACTCATAAAGTAATTTAATTGGCATTTAAACTTGTAAAAAGACAGTAAAATATAGTTATTTTCCCCCTGTTTTCCCCAGGTGTTTTTAGGGACATATCCAGACAAGTACTTCACTGAGCAATCAGTCCTAAATGCCATGGACACGTTCCGCAAGGAGCTAGCAAAAGTGACCCACATCATCAAGGAACGAAATGAGAATTTACCACTACCCTATTGGTATCTGTCCCCAGACAAAATTCCCAACAGTATTGCAATTTGAGAAAACGTTGTGGAATAGTTTCCCAATCCCTTACTGAAGGGTTTTCAGCAAGTGTGAGCTTGACATATAAAGTATTCACTTAAAAGGGTCTTACTTTTATGGAAGTATAGAGATCGTGCATTATGTTGTTTCTGCATCCAGATCATTTTCCTCATGACAGGATAAAATTGCTTGTACAACATTTCTTTTTTTTCCTGATCCTTGCCTCATGGTCATCTTATACATGTTGCTGTGTTTACTATGTTACAGGGTGATGAGCCTATATACATAATATATACTATAATATTCTCTGTTCCTCTCAAATTAGTATTCATACTTATTCTGAACTGTCATATTTTAAAATGCTGTAAGAACACTTGTCTGTTAACAATCGCATTTGTTTTTAGTGAGAATGCAGGAGTATGGGAGAGCTTTAGTGTTTGTCCTTACCAAATTGAACAATATGAAAATGTTTTAGTACTTGTAAAGTTTTTATTATGAAACTGGCTAGCCTAATTAATCACTTGTTGTAATCACAACGGAGCTCAGTTTCTTTAGCTTTGAAATCCACAATCTCAAAATAAATACATCATTTCTGTGCACATGCAAACAAGTCTACTGTGTTTTTCTATAAAGGTTTACGGTTGATGCAGAGTTTATTGAATATGCATTTACATGGACAGGGTTAAAAAAAAAAAGTGTAAGAGTTTGCTAAAACATGAATGATATGCTAATAATTATCAATCACTTTAATGAATAACACAGGTGAGATAGAGGTTGGTTTGAAAGTGAGCTTCAGAGATTTTATTCAATATTATGTAATGAGCCTCCTCAACTATAGACTAAAGATAGCATCATAGTGCGGAGTGCTGTGCTATCAGGGTGAATAGAATTTAGATAAATTATATTTATTTGTGCAAACTGTAAAGACGGCTAAAACATGATGTAGCCTAATATTTTTAAGTTTTGCATAACAAAATATTTTGAAACCAGCATTTGACGATGTTACAGAAAGGCACTAACAATGGAAGTGAATGGGAAAATATTTGGAGGGTTTAAAAGGCAGAAATGTGAAGCTTACATTTTTAGCATGAGAAAAGTGCTTTTATAAAATTATATTTGAGCTGTAAAGTTGTTTAAATCATAATGTTTACAGTCATTTTAGGGTTTGTTGATGTAACATCTTCATGGCAACAAAGTTACATTACACAGAAAAGGTTACGAAGCAATTTGATCACACTAAAATCATATTGCATATTGTTTATGTCTTACGGCTATACTTTTGAAACTGAGTATTTTAATGTTTACATATTGGCCCCATTTTAATGTCTCACTGTAACCCAGATATTTTTTTTCTTTTCTTTTTTTAAAGAAAAGGAGGGGCAAAATACAGTTTTTGTGGTCATATATATTATGCCACAATGCTGTTGATTGTGCCCGGAATCCAGGAATATTCCTTTATCAAGACTATGAAGACTTTTAAACCAAAATCTTCCTTTTAAACATCTCAGTTCCCAAATCACCATTGCCAGTGTGTCGTTATAGTAAAAAGTAGTCAAGGCCATGTAGGTAACTGAAAACATTTACAAAATTGACATCTATAGTGCTCGTGTTGCCCCGGATTTTGCACATAATTTAATTCCAATGAAACTGTCATGTTTCAAAGCTTTTTTTTTAATGGCTAAATTGCACAGAAGGGGCTGTTCACACCGAAAGGTTGATGTCTGTTAGCGTTATTTAAAAATGATAAACCCCATGTAAAGTTTCACTAGACAGATGTCTTTGCATCACGTTTAGCCGTGTTCTCAGCCTCTGGCGCAGGAGCGCCACTTTTTTTTTTTTTTTTTTGACGTTTTCAACACTTAAAACAAGTTCAGATGTGAACTGCCCATGAATGTATTACTTCATCACCATGATAGATGGCGATGTACGTTTTTAAGTGCGGACCAGCAACCCCTGTCGTTTTTCTGATGTCAAAATTAGGTGATGGCGAAAAATACATTAGAATGCATAATTAATATTTACATTTCACGTTTATCAGCGTGTATGTGTGGGATGAACCGAACCAAATGCTGTTCGTAAGGATGCACAGAGAATGGGATTGAGTGATGTTGATATTGCCGCTTCTGTGGTTGTGCCAGCAATACCTCCTAGGATCTTCCAAATGTCTGTAATTAACCTCCATGCACATGAATACATAAGGAAATGAAAGTTCCAATAGATATAGCAATGCAACAATATCTTAATCAAACATGTATACAATGTTTACAGTGATATACAGCCAATACAATGATATGGAGTCCTACAGACTTTTTATACCTCATTTTGTAAGCTCAAATGTGGCTCAGGTGGTAGAGCGGGTTGGCCACTAATCGCAGGGTTGGTTCGAATCCTGGCCCACACATGCCGAAGTGTCCTAGGGCAAGACACTGAACACCAAGTTGCTCCTATTGGCAGGCTAGCACCTTGGTGTTGAATACCGTAAAAGGTTAAAAAGGCGCTATACAAGTGCACATCAATTCAGAATGAGAAGCAAAAAGTCCTTCATGCACCTTGTCAGAGTCAGAACTTTGCGTCACAATAAATTCACCAACAGCTGATGTGACGCACTTTTAGCAGCATCCACATGCTTTTTTGTATGAACATTCTGCGCGATGTTTGTGCGGCCTCCATGGGCGATGGAAAAGCGAACTCTTTTTGAAGAGCCTCATTAGATGTACATGCACACTTCGTTTACATTTTTCCAGCTGCAGTTTCATCTGTGTGCCCTTTCAAACTGACTCTATCGGTTCACTAACTGGACATCTATTGATATGGGATTGTGTTTGCATAGTTTAATTGAATCATGCATTTCAAATAACAGTTATTTTATAAGCCATATGAGTATTCTAATCAAAAGGTAGCCAAGGAAGTGACTGAGAAAGCCGCATAAGCGATAGAAAGTTCAGGAGAGGGGAAATACAGGACAAAACACAATTTTTTCAGAATAACTCCCTAGTAAATGTGCTTAGTTACAGGACTGTCCTGGGGGGATAAATAAATAAAAAACGTTTGGCCAACCTTCCCAATGGTTTCTCATGAAGTGGTTACCATCTGGACTTCCATGGACAAATTGACAGTTTTCCTCCCGCTCCATCCTACTACTGTTCTAACTGGCCAGGTTGAATGAATGAATGAATGAAAACTTTATTGAACAACAACAACAATCAACACGAAGTGTTCAAAAGGATAAAAACACAAAAAAGCCCAAAGGCTTGTTTCCATTGTGGTCCTTAAGATGGAAGATGAGTAACAATACATGGACTAAAAAACATTGAGAACAATGAAGAAATGGGACATAAAAAGGATACAGACAAATAAAACAGATAAAAATACAATAAAAAAAACAAAACAAGGGCTAAATTCCCAGATAAACAAGCAGACACACAAGCAGACAATATAATATTTCTACTACTTCAAGGATTTCTATTTCCTTTTTATATTTTTTATAGATGTAATAACCAATTTTTTATTGAAGATTTAAAATGATAGTAGGAAGAGCTCAACAGTTTAAGGTTTAAAGGTAAACCATTCCACAAGACAGCTGCAGAGTATAGGAAAGAGTACTTTCCCACACAGCTCTTAAAACGGCAGGGCCTGTAATCTGTGGAACTCCCCCTGGTACAGTAGTTGTGCGTATCACTAATTTTTGAAAAGTAATCACACAAGTACTTGGGTGCCAGATAATTTCTTATCTTATAAACTAAACACAGTTTAAGTTGAGAAACCCTCTCCTCCACTCTGAGCCACCCAAGACTGGAGAAATGGTCAGGAAGAAGATGAGTTCTAGGATGTAATTTAAGGATCACTCTGATTAGTTTATTTTGACAGATCTGTAAATTGTCTTTAAGGCCTTTAGTAATGCCTGTGTACCAAGATGTACAGGTAGTCAAGATGACATTGAACAAGCGCATTGACCAGGATTTTTAAGGTTTTACTATCTAAGAGGCTGGATATTCTTGCCAGGAACTTAGTCCTTTGGCTTACCTTTGAGATAATTTTTCGGGCCATAAGCTCCCCTGATAGTTTGTTATCTAGTATACAGCCCAAGTAAGTAACTGCTTCCTTGGCTGTAATTTCAACATTACCTATGACTACCCTAAACCCCTTAGCCTTTTTCAGTTTATCTCTGGACCCAAAAAGAATTGACTCTGTTTTGCCAAGGTGGAGAGACAACTTGTTGTCTGTTAGCCAAACACTGAGGTTAAGGAGTTCTGAACTAAGCAGCCTTTCGACCTCTGATTTGTCTTTATGAGAGACTAGAATAGCTGAGTCATCTGCAAATAAAAACAAATTACAGTCTATAGCTGACGACATATCATTGACATATAATTAAAAAAAGAGAGGACCCAAAATACTCCCCTGGGGAACTCCACAAGTTAATTTAAGTGGTGAGGAAAAGGTCCCTTCCACATCTACCGCCTGTTCTCTGCCCACCAGGTATGACCTCACCCACTGAAGAGATGCAGGAGAAAATCCTAGGGCTTTTAGTTTGTTCAAAAGGATATCATACTGAACAGTATCAATGGCCTTTTGAAGGTCTATTAACACCATGCCACAAAAATTCCCCTTTTCTTCCTCTTTCCTAATAAAGTCTGTAAGATAAAGCAGACAGGTATCAGTGGAATGGGATTTTCTAAAGCCTGATTGGAAGTCAAATAAAAGGTTATGTTCTGCTAAATAACTGTCTATTTGCTCATAAATGATCCTTTCCCCAATTTTTGATATTGAACAAGATAGATACAGGGCGGAAATTTCCAGGATCAGATTTGGGCCCCTTTTTAAATAAAGGTATCACTCTTGCCACCTTAAATTTACTAGGGAAATGGTTATTTTCAACTGATAAATTAAGATAAGTTATGACAGGAGTGATTATTTCAGCAGCATCCTTAAGAAATCTGGCAGGGGCGTTGTCAAAACCGGTAGCCTTGGAAGGATTTAAACCTTTGAGTTTTTTTTAGAACCAGCCTCTATTACT